>NC_044052.1:23113393-23118393 GCF_902167405.1 Gadus morhua
GAGCGCCACTGGAATACCTTCAGCCTGCGCTTTGTTCTGCCCACCTGAACACACAGCCTTCATACCAGGCAGAGTCCCGCAGTATGAAGGTCCACCTGAACACACAGCCTTCATACCAGGCAGAGTCCCGCAGTATGAAGGTCCACCTGAACACACAGCCTTCATACCAGGCCGAGATCAGTATGAAGGTCCACCTGAACACACAGCCTTCATACCAAGCAGAGTCCCGCAGTATGAAGGTCCACCTGAACACACAGCCTTCATACCAGGCAGAGTCCCGCAGTATGAAGGTCCACCTGAACACACAGCCTTCATACCAGGCAGAGTCCCGCAGTATGAAGGTCCACCAGAACACACAGCCTTCATACCAGGCAGAGTCCCGCAGTATGAAGGTCCACCTGAACACACAGCCTTCATACCAGGCAGAGATCAGTATGAAGGTCCACCTGAACACACAGCCTTCATACCAGGCAGAGTCCCGCAGTATGAAGGTCCACCTGAACACACAGCCTTCATACCAGGCAGAGTCTCAGTATGAAGGTCTGAGCCCATGTGAGTCTCGTTGGATCTGACGGTGGCTCTTGGTACGTTGGTGAATGTTTCGGGGATCATCCTGGTAAGAGTAGGCTCATTCTACCTCTGTACTTGTTTTCCACTCATGTGATACGTGACATGTGACATACCTCCATGTGGTCACGGCATCTACAGGAGCGAGCAGAAGACCCCGGTCTACATCTTCGCCTCGCTCACCTCTCCTCACGGCGGTGGCAGGAGGAGGATGAGAGGAAGAGGAGGAGAGGAGGAGAGGAGGAGAGGAGGAGAGGAGGAGAGGAGGAGGAGGAGAGGAGGAGGAGAGGAAGAGGAGGAGAGGAGGAGGAGAGAAGGAGGAGGGGCTGGAGGAGAGGAGGAGGAGGAGAGGAGGAGGAGAGGAGGAGAGGAGGAGGAGGAGAGGAGGAGAGGAGGAGGAGGAAGAGGAGGAGGAGGAGGAGAGGAGGAGGAGGGGGTGGAGGAAGAGGAGGCATTGATTGAGATGAGAGACATTTCTTCATTTGACAGACAATCATGATACCTCCTCCTTGCACGCACACAAACAGAAAGACTGAGACAGAAAGAAGTCTATGTGTGTGTGTGTGTGTGTGTGTGTGTGTGTGTGTGTGTGTGTGTGTGTGTGTGTGTGTGTGTGTGTGTGTGTGTGTGTGTGTGTGTGTGTGTGTTTTCTGCATGACAGCATTCATTCACACACACCCTGCTTTTCAGTCACTTGCCCTCATCTCCCCCCTCCCCCCCCGGCTCTGGGCTGCCTGGCCCCCAGAGGTCAAGGGTCACAGGGTCAGGGGAGGAGTTAGGGTCAGACCCTGCTAGGGGGTGATTAAGTCACCGCTGTATTTGACAGGTGGAGGGAGCTCTCACAATCAGACCCACACAAACAAACAAACTCACGCGCACACACACGCACACACACAATCACACACGCCCAAACACACTCATACAGACACACAAACACACTCACACACACACACACACACACACACACACACACACACACACACACACACACACACACAGTCTGGATGTTCTACTGTTCCAGTTGGATTTGAAACGTGAATAATAAACGTGTTGCTGGTCGTGTGCGTGTGTGAGTGTGCGTGAGTTTGAGTGTGAGCGTAAATGTGAGCTTGAGCGCGAGTGTGACTGTGTGTGTGTGTGTGTGGGGGGGGGGGGGGTGTCTGATTTACGGTGTAGTGCGGTGTGGTGGGCGTGGCCAACAGTTTGATGGCGCTGGTAATGACCTCCAAGGGGGCGGGGTCTGTGTTTTGACGTCAAGTGTGTCTACTCGACGTCCACCTCGGAGACACCTGTCCTACGTGTGGAACGGATAGTGACGTCATAACATCAGTGTCACCAAACAGACTGAGATCAGATCTATCGCGGAAGAAACACCGGGCAAATGATGAACGATACTTTGAATACGAGTTCAAAGTGTTTCATCACCGAGGGAACCCGTTGCTAAGTGTCCCTCAGAGCCGCGAGCCGCGAGCCGAGAGGCGCGCCGAAATCTGATCTCCTCCTCCTGCTCCTCCTCCCGCTCCTCCTCCTTCACCCGCTGCTCCTGTGCTCTGCTCCCGTTGCTGCCCACCACCACGACCGGAGCTCACATCGTGACTGAGAGTCTGAGGGAGTACAGCTCCGTGACGCTCCCACTCTTTACTTCAGCCAGCCGGGAGAGAGAGAACAGATCCGGGGAGACAGGATGAAGTGGCCGGGGGACTGCGAGGCGCTCCGGGGGGTCGCGGCACTGCTGAAGACCCTGGAGAAATGGATTTAGCGGAGAAGGATAACTTTGAGTCGCAGGCGTGTGAAGTCCCATGTGATCTGCTGTTGGAAGATCAATACTGGAGCTTATAGATCAGAGCCGATTCCTGGAATAACAACTTTAGCAACACCTCCATACCATTTCTGCGTCATATTTTGGGGACATTCGGTAAGAAAAATCGTATTTCAATATGAGTCAGGCATAATGTTGACATGTGTTAAGCAAGCTGCCACGAGCTGCATTCACACGCTTTACTTCCTCAAGCTCAAACTGGTCGGACCGGGCTGTCTGTCTGTCTGTCTGTCTGTCTGTCTGTCTGTCTGTCTGTCTGTCTGTGTGTGTGTGTGTGTGTGTGTGTGTGTGTGTGTGTGTGTGTGTGTGTGTGTGTGTGTGCGTGCGTGCGTGCGTGTGTGCGTGCGTGTGCGCGTGCGTGTGCGTGTGCGTGTGCGTGTGCGTGTGTGTGTGTGTGTGTGTGTGTGTAGTATATAGACTTATGGAGTCTTGTTCCATGGAGGTAAGCCATGAATGCGGGTCGATAATGTATTGGTTCATTTCATCAATCAACTCAAAATGACAGCTAATGAATCGTATCTATATTAAATATTGACCAGGTCGATTCTGATTACCGGTTCTTGGGTTGGACCACTAATGGTCACCTGCACCCCCACATCACCTGACCTGAGGGTGTGTGTGTGTGTGTGTGTGTGTGTGTGTGTGTGGGGGGGGGGGGGGGCGTGTGTGTAGACATATTGACAGATTGGGAGATCAACGTCTAAAGGTCAGTGTGCTGATCGGGTAGGGGCTAATCCACGCTGATACACAAACTATTCAACTCATTCTTAGTTGTCCATACTCAAGTTGCGTCAATTTATTACCAGCTAATAATGTTTACTAATATATTAGAGCAGAGTGATCGTTATGTTATGTCAATGTTATACATGAGGACCAGTATGTTATACATGAGGACCAGTACCTCACTGTGCTGTTATGTATGAGGAACTATGCCTACCTCACCATTTTATGTTATATATGAGGACCAGTACCATGCCATGTTACACATGAGGACCAGTATGTTATACATGAGGACCAGTACCTCAAACACCTTCCGTTGGGCCGACTAGCTTCACAAAGCTAACCTCTGGTAGCTTCTTGATGGACCGATGATAGATCCACTGGCGGTAACCTCTGACCTGGTTGTAACAACATGGAGGTTGAGTGGGGCCCTGTGATAGAGCAGCAGTGTTTAGAGAGAGAGCGAGAGAGAGCGAGAGAGAGAGGCTTTGTGTGAGTGTGTGTGTTCTGTGGTTTTTGTGCTTGTGTAAATGTTGTTCTTAGTGTGTTTATAGTGTGTGTTGGATGGCACAGTGTGGAAGAATAATAGTGTGTACTCTCTCTTTCTCACCCCCCTCTCTCTCTCAGCCCCTATCGCTCTCTCTTCCCCCCCGCCTCTCTCTCTCTCTCTCTCTCTCTCTCTCTCTCTCTCCCCCTCTCTCTCTCTCTCTCTCCCCCCCCTCTATCTCTCTCTCTCTCTCTCTCTCTCTCTCTCTCTCTCTCTCTCTCTCTCTCTCTCTCTCTCTCTCTCTCTCTCCCGCTCTCTCTCTCTCTCTCTCTCTCTCTCTCTCTCTCTCTCTCTCGCTCTCTCTCTCTCTCTCTCTCTCTCGCTCTCTCTCTCTCTCTCTCTCTCTCTCTCTCTCTCTCTCTCTCTCTCTCTCTCTCTCCCGCTCTCTCTCTCTCTCTCTTTCTCTCTCTCTCTCTCTCTCTCTCTCTCTCTCTCTCTCTCTCTCTCTCTCTCTCTCTCTCTCTCTCTCTCTCTCTCTCTCTCTCTCTCTCTCTCTCTCTCTCTCTCTCTCCCTTTAAAGTAGAACTAATAATATTAACACAGACAAATATAAAAATATTAGATAGCCAGTTTAAGACGACACTTTGAAATGTGTTGAAAAACCAGATGTGCTTGAACCGTCCTGCAGCCTCTGACTGAGTATTTATATTATGACATGCCTGCACAGCCTTTGAATGTGTATACAAATACACATTCAGAGGCTGTGCATCATGTTATAATAATATTATAAAACGAATGTGTATTTGTATGATAACATGCATGCAAAGCCTCTGAATGTGTATTTGTGTTGTGATATGCCCGCAGCCTCTGAATGTGTATTTGTATGAGGCAAAGCCTCTGAATGTGTATTTGTATGAGGCAAAGCCTCTGAATGTGTATTTGTGTTGTGATATGCCCGCAGCCTCTGAATGTGTATGTGTATGATGACGTGTGGGACTCCAGACTGCTGCCTGTGGTACAAAGGTCCTCATATGCACGGTGGACGCTCTCTGTCCCAGGTTAGTGTTGAGTCAGGTTGAGCTCGGCCGGTTGGGTGGGAGAGGTGTTCGGCTGAACTACATTCTTTAGCCGTAGTTCCACGAAGTCTGAGCGGGCCTGTAGGATGAGTCCGTTCGGCTTGTGGGGAATCTCGCTAGAGGCCCGTGCACTGAAACCTCTATTATATTAACTATTCACCATGAAATATCACAATTCAAATATGGAATCCTCACGTTATTAGATATAATCACTAGCTTAAATATCAATATTTTAGATTCTGTAATCATCAGCTTACAAATCAATATTATAACATATAATTACTACCATAAATATCAGTATTATAATTTATCATCATAAGCCCAAATATCA
>NC_044052.1:23135893-23155893 GCF_902167405.1 Gadus morhua
GGTCCTCTCTCTCTCTCTCTCTGTAGTTGGTAGAGAGACATGCGGTCCTCTCTCTCTCTCTCTCTGTAGTTGGTAGAGAGACATGCGGTCCTCTCTCTCTCTCTCTCTCTGTAGTTGGTAGAGAGACATGCGGTCCTCTCTCTCTCTCTCTCTCTGTAGTTGGTAGAGAGACATGCGGTCCTCTCTCTCTCTCTCTCTCTGTAGTTGGTAGAGAGACATGCGGTCCTAACACTCCCTCTCTCCGTAGTTGCGGCAGCAGCAGGGGAGTCTGGTCATGGAGAGCGCGGTCCCGTCTGACCGGGGGAACTACACCTGTGTGGTGCAGAACCGATACGGCACCATCACCCACACCTACCAGCTGGACGTCCTCGGTGAGAGCTCCACCCAAACACCACCTCACTACACCAGAACACCACCTCACTACATCTAAACACCACCTCAATACACCTAAAACCACCTCACTGTACCAAACACCACCCAACTACACCTAACACCAACTCACTACACCTAAACACCACCTCACTTCACCTAAACACCACCTAACTACATCTAAACCCCACCTCACTACATCTAAACACCACCTAACTACACCCAAACACCACCTCACTGTACCAAACACCACCCAACTACACCTAACACCAACTCACTACATCTAAACCCCACCTCACTACATCTAAACACCACCTAACTACACCTAAACACCACCTAACTACATCTAAACACCACCTAACTACACCCAAACACCACCTCACTGTACCAAACACCACCCAACTACACCTAAACACCACCTCACTACACCTAAACACCACCTAACTACACCTAAACACCACCTAACTACATCTAAACATCACCTAACTACACCCAAACACCACCTCACTGTACCAAACACCACCCAACTACACCTAACACCAACTCACTACATCTAAACCCCACCTCACTACACCTAAACACCACCCAACTACACCTAACACCAACTCACTACATCTAAACCCCACCTCACTACATCTAAACACCACCTAACTACACCTAAACACCACCTAACTACATCTAAACACCACCTCACTACACCTACACCACCTCATTACTACACCGAACACCACCCCACTGCATCAACCCACCTACCACCTGGGTGAGAGCTACACCCAAACACCACCTAACTGAATCCCCCACACCTGCCATCTGGGGGAGCTACACCCTAATACCACCTAGTACGACCACAACACCATCCACACACCACCAAACAGCTGACACCAACACCAACTAAAACACACAATATCCATCTCAGTAAGAGCTACACCCAAACCCCACCTCACTACACTTAATACAACCTAACTCCACCTTACTCCACCCAACACAAACTCCACCTAACAAACTACTCAGTAACACTGTCCAATGCCACCTAACTCCACCTAACTCCACCGAACAAACTACTCAGTAACACTGTCCAATGCCACCTAACTCCACCTTACTCCACCTAACTCCACCTAATGCCACCTAACTCCACCTAACTCCACCTAACGCCACCTAACTCCACCTAACTCCACCTAACTCCACCTAACTCCACCTAACGCCACCTAACTCCACCTATCTCCACCTAACTCCACCTGACGCCACCTAACTCCACCTAACTCCACCTAACGCCACCTAACTCCCGCCAACACCGGCTCACAGTGCTAACATCCACCTCTGTCTCGGCCAATCAGAGCGGTCTCCCCACCGGCCCATCCTGCAGGCGGGGCTGCCGGCCAATCAGACGGTGTTGCTGGGCAGCAAGGTGGTGTTCCGCTGCAAGGTGTTCAGCGACGCCCAGCCGCACATCCAGTGGCTGAAGCACATCGAGGTGAACGGCAGCCGATACGGCCCCGACGGAGGGCCCTACGTCGACATCCTCAAGGTAGGAGGAGCCACCGCAGGGGGCGGGGCTAGGGGTGGGGGGGCGGGGCTAGGGGGTGGGGCCTAGTGGGGTGTGTTTGAGGAGGGAGCAGGGGATCAGTGTTGCCAAATTGGGCCACGTCTCCCGCCCAATCTGGCAACCCTGGCTGCAGCCATGCTGCAGCCAGCCACCTAACTCCACCTAACTCCACCTAACTCCACCTAACTCGGGAAATGTGGGGCGGGAAATGTGGCCCAATCTGGCAACACTGCTGGCGTTAGTGGGATGTATGGGAAGGCAGGCTAGTGGGTGGGTGGGGGGGGGGCAGTGGGGCGGGTGGGAGAAGGGGCGGGGCTAGTGGGTGTGTGGGAGTCGGGGGCGGGGCTTGTTGTGGTAGCGCAGCTCACAGTAGACTGTTCCACCCACTGACCACACAGACGAAATAACAGCTCTGTATGAGGACCACAAAGAGGACTGCCATCTACATCACCATCTTTATACTCTCTAATTTAGTCTCTCTCCCTCTCTCTCTCTGATTCCATCTCTCTCTCTCTCTCTCTCTCTCTCTCTCTCTCTCTCTCTCTCTCTCTCTCTCTCTCTCTCTCTCTCTCTCTCTCTCTCTCTCTCTCTCTCTCTCTCTCTCTCTCCCTCCCTCCCTCCCTCCCTCCCTCCCTCCCTCTCTCTCTCTCTCTCTCTCTCTCTCTCTCTCTCTCTCTCTCTCTCTCTCTCTCTCTCTCTCTCTCTCTCTCTCTCTCTCTCCTCTCTCTCCTCCCTCCCTCTCTCTCTCTCTCTCTCTCTCTCTCTCTCTCTCTCTCTCTCTCTCTCTCTCTCTCTCTCTCTCTCCCTCTCTCTCCCCCTTCGTTTCTCTCTTTCTGGGGCGAGAGAACATCTGGTTCTGAGTAAGTTAACTGCTGTGGTGGCAAACAGAGCGAGAGAGAGAAGGAGGGAGGGAGGGAGGGAGGGAGGGAGGGAGAGAGAGAGAGAGAGAGAGAGAGAGAGAGAGAGAGAGAGAGAGAGGGAGAGGGAGAGGGAGAGGGAGAGAGAGAGAGAGAGAGAGGGAGGGAGGGAGGGAGGGAGGGAGGGAGAGACAAGAGAGAGTGTGCACGCTGCCGGCACCGTCAGATGTGCCGCAGTGGGTGGGTGGCGGTGGGGGGGGGGGGAGGCAGGGGTGAGGGCAAATTGAAGAAGGCACAAAAAAAGAGATGGAAAGAATGAGTGGAGCAACAAGGGCAGAGTCAGCAGAGGGAGGGAGAGGGGGAGGGAGGAAGAGAGAGGGGGAGAGAGTGAGGGTGGGTGAAAGAGAGAGATGAAGGAGGGGGGAGAGAGAGATGGGAAGGGAGGGAGAGAGAGACACACAGAGAGAGGCACAGAGAGAGAGCGAGAGGGGGGGGAGGGAGAGGGAGGGATTGAGGGAGAGAGAGAGATGGAGACGGTGAGAGAGAGAGAGAGGGGGGCAGGGAGAGAGAGGGGGAGGGAGGGAGTGAGGGAGAGAGAGAGCGAGGGTGACGGAGAGTGGGAGAGAGACAGAGAGAGAGAGGGGGGGAGGGAGGGAGAGAGCGAGAGTCTGTCTAGCCCAGACTGTGGCACCACACTCTATTTTAGACGACCACATAATTGAAACAGTATTTACAGGATCTGCCCCCCCTGCCTGACGCCCGCTCATGTGTGGTAGACGGGACGGGACGGGGACGGGGGGGGGGGCGCGTCTGAATGGCTCTTTGATGCAGAACTGTTTAGAGTGAATGACGGGCTTGGAGAGTGAGTGTGTGTGTGTGTGTGTGTGTGTGTGTGTGTGTGTGTGTGTGTGTGTGTGTGTGTGTGTGTGTGTGTGTGTGTGTGTGTGTGTGTGTGTGTGTGTGTGTGTGTGTGTGTGTGTTACATCTCAGGGTTTGTTTTTAGAGTCAGAGGTTCTGGTGGTCAGTATTTGATCAGGGTTAGGGTTCTGTTGAGGCTCTGTAGGGTTCTGAAGGTCAGTAGGGTCCTGGTCTGTCAGTAGGGTCCTGGTCCTGGTCTGTCAGTAGGGTCCTGGTCCTGGTCTGTCAGTAGGGTCCTGGTCTGTCAGTAGGGTCCTGGTCTGTCAGTAGGGTCCTGGTCTGTCAGTAGGGTCCTGGTCTGTCAGTAGGGTCCTGGTCCTGGTCTGTCAGTAGGGTCCTGGTCTGTCAGTAGGGTCCTGGTCTGTCAGTAGGGTCCTGGTCCTGGTCTGTCAGAAGGGTCCTGGTCTGTCAGTAGGGTCCTGGTCTGTCAGTAGGGTCCTGGTACTGGTCTGTCAGTAGGGTCCTGGTCTGTCAGTAGGGTCCTGGTCCGTCAGTAGTCCTGTTCTGACCGTCTGTCCGTCCCCTGCAGAGCCGTGTCAGCCGGCTCACGGAGGCCGTTGATTCGCTCGTCCTCCTCAACGTGTCGCTGGGGGACAGCGGGCGCTACTGGTGCCGCGCCTCCAACTTTGTAGGAAAGTCTGAAAATGCTTTCTGGCTCAAAGTGTTCACCACAGGTAACCACGGGCGGACAGCCCTCCTGGTTCCGGCTCTATGTTGTCCTGACGGCTTCTGCTAGGTGGTGGGTGATGGTCTATGTTGTTCTGCTGGGTGGTGGTCTATGTTGTCCTCACTGGTTCCGCTGGGTGGTGGTCTATATTGTCCTGACTGGTTATGCTGCGTCAGACCGGTCTCAGATCCGTGTGTGTGTGTACCTCTGTACACAAGGAACCTTTACATCACGGTGCTGTCAAGATGGTGGTTGCTGTACCTCCTCCATCATCTCATTCTCCTCGTTCTCCTCCTCCTCCTCCTCCATCCCCTCCTCCTCGTCACCTCCTTCTCCTCCGCCTCCATCACCTCCTCCGCCTCCATCACCACCTTCTCCTCCATCACCTCCTCCTCCTCCTCCTATTCTCCTGCAGGGTGACCCTTCTGAAACGGTCTTCTCACGTGTCTCTCTCTCTCCTTCCTGCTCCTCCCTGGTATTAACACCGCTGACTGGGTGCTGCCGGTTCTGGTGTTCTCACATGTCTCTCTCTCTCTCTCTCCTCCCTGCTCCTCCCGCTCCTCCCTGGTCCAGACCGCTGGTATTAACACCACTGACAGGGAGCTGGAGGTTCTGGTGCTGCTCAACGTCTCCCTGGAGGACGCCGGGGAGTACACGTGTCTGGCTGGGAACTCTATCGGTTTTACTTACCACTCCGCTTGGCTCACGGTTCTCTCAGGTAGACCCCGCCTTCTCCCTCCTCCTCCCTCCTCCTCCCTCCTCCTCTCTGGGTCTCCTTCCCCCCTCCCCCCTCCTGCTCCTCCACCGCCGCGGTGGAAGCCTGCCTCCTACGCTAGATGTCCCAGCATCATGCAGCCTCCTGTGTAATTACAACACACGTGTTTCCCCCGATTAGCAGGTGTTAGCGGCACGGCTGCGCTATCATTAGCCTCCGCTGCAGCAGCAACGTGTGTAATCACTCCTAATCAGAGTGGAGAGGAGCTCCCGTACACCATGAGCTCCTCGTTCATCACCTGCCTGGGGAAACACAGGTGTCTAACTACACAGGTGTAATCACACAGGTGTAGCTACACGGGTGTGTGACCACAGGTGTGTAAACACACAGGTGTACATACACAGGTGTGTTGCTACTCAGGTGTGTCTAACTACACAGGTGTGTGACCACACAGGTGTAACTACACGGGTGTGTGACCACAGGTGTGTGAACACGGGTTTAACTACACAGGTGTGTTGCTACTCAGGTGTGTTTCTACACAAGTGCTACATAACAGGTGTAACTACAGAGCAGTAACTACACAGATGTAACTACACTGGTGTGTTAACACACAGGTTTGTGTCTACACGGGTGTATAATTACACAAGGGTGTAAACACATAGGTGTGTAACTTCACAGTTACACAGTTACATACCTAGCCAGTCACATGACTCTCAAGCCTGCTATACAAGGCTCCAGCTAACCGCTGAAACATGTATGAATCATACCTTAATCATGCTGCTGGGCAGAATAATGCTTGCTTTGATGCAAAGTGTTTTTTGTTGCATGCCTATGTCTTGACTTAGTATCCGAAAAAGAATATATATCAATGTAGCAGATGAAATATTATAGGTGCTGATGAGTAAGCATTTGCTTGCCTTTGAGACATTAGCTCATTAGCCAACTAAGTAGATTGTATGAATAATGATCTGTATAATTAAGCCTCTGTGGTGTACGTTTCGCTCCAGACCTGGAGCAGGACAAGGAGGACGACTACGCCGACATTCTCATCTGGGTGACGGGCTGCGTGCTCTTCATCCTCACCATCGTCATCATCGTCTTGTGCCGCATGAGGATGACCACACAGAAGACCCTTCCCTCGCCCCACGTGCACAAACTCTCCAAATTCCCCCTCAAGAAACAGGTAACAGGAAGTAGACCTCACATCTATTATATACAAGAGACAGGTAACAGGAAGTAGACCTCACATCTATTATGTACAAGAGACAGGTAACAGGAAGTAGACCTCACATCTATTATATACAAGAGACAGGTAACAGGAAGTAGACCTCACATCTATAATATACAAGAGACATGTAACAGGAAGTAGACACCACATCTATTATATACAAGAGACAGGTAACAGGAAGTAGACACCAGGGGAAACAGGAAGTAGGGAGCTCTGTCTTCATGCGACTGGAGCTGTGCCTCTCCTTTCCTCTCCTCTCTCCTCGCTCCTTTTACCTCTCCTTCTGTCACCTCCCACTCCTTTGGTTTCTCCTCTCTTTCTCTCCTTCCCTCTCTCCTCTCCTTTTCTCTCTCTCTCCTCTCCTCCTCTCTCTCCTCTCCTCCTCTCCTCTCTTCTCCTTTTTTCTCTCCTCTCCTTCTCTCTTACCTCCCTCTCCTCTCCTGTCCTTTCCTTCTATTCTCTCCTTCTCCCTCACCTCTCCTCTCCTTTCCTCCTCCCTCTCCTCTCCTACTCTCGCTCCTCTCCTTTCCTCCTCTCCTCTCCTTCTCTCTCTCCTCCTCTCCTCTCCTTCTCTCCCTTCTCTTCTTTGTTAGTCCATTGGTATTCTAACCCTTGACCAGTCTCTTAAAGAGAGGCTGGTGGTAGTTCCTCTTGGCCTGCTGGGAGTTGAACCCTGGGCAAAAGAAGAGTTCCTTCCTGCATGTGTTTTATAAAACACCATAAAACATCAGGATGAACACTGCCACTCCGAGCAGACACGTCTGGATGTGAACATATGGAGTCTGTTAGCTTAGCTTCTATGTTTCTAGAAGAGCTTGTGTCTTTAGTTGAAACCTCTTTTTATTGAGAGGATCAGTCCTCACAGGGAGCTGGGATTCTTCCTGGTTCCCGACCAATCGGCGGACCTTGCTCTTATATGGAAGTCCAGGAGAAAAGCCTCATTGCATTTTTCTCTAATATTTATTTTCGAGGATGGTTTTGAAAGAAGTGAATCTCCCTGTTCTGGTTCTTCATAACTCCCTAAATCTCCTTAATGCTCCGTTATTACTTTCCTTCGAATAACACAACCCAGGGCTGCAGAGTACATATTATATAATAAATACATGTGGGCCAATCAACACACATTCACAGAATGGTCAAATAGAGAAACAGGTTCAATGTGTGTTGATAGGTCTGGGACTCCTCCCCTTAAGGCTGTGGCTCCTCCCCTTCAGACACTAGAACAGGTTTCCTTTTTGCACCCAAGCAGGTATCCTTGGATTCCAACTCCTCCATGAACTCCAACACGCCATTGGTCAGGATCGCCCGCCTATCATCCAGCGACGGACCAATGCTGGCCAACGTGCTGGAGCTGGAGCTGCCCTCGGACCCCAAGTGGGAGTTCTCCCGAACCCGGTAAGAGGCTCTCATGTTGAGGCATGAATATACACCGCATTGATCCACCAGCCTCTATGATCAGATCCCCGGACCACCTGATCAGGGTGGCTCAGGTGGGTTCTGCATGCTGATGGTCATGATGAAGATGATGATGATGATGATGATGATGATGATGATGATGATGATGATGATGATGATGATGATGATGGTGATGATGGTGTCTCCAGGCTGACCCTGGGGAAGCCTCTGGGCGAAGGCTGCTTTGGTCAGGTGGTGATGGCCGAGGCCATCGGAGTGGACAAGGACAAACCCAACAAACCTCTGACCGTGGCCGTCAAAATGCTGAAAGGTGATTGGCTGTTCAGGTTGAAAACATGACCTCCAGAATGTTAGTGGGTTTCTAGTAACATTACCTTAACCCTCATGTCAGGGGGTTTCTATTCATAATAAAACAGTCCCCCCTGTTCAGTCAGGCTTCTTCCCCAGCCGGAACAAGGAAGTTGCAATTCATTTAAAAAAGAAAAGGACGGATTGTTTAAAGGTGATTGTGATCATGTGGTGAACACATTTGAACCGTGACTTCCAGACGATGCTACCGATAAGGATCTGTCTGACCTGGTGTCGGAGATGGAGATGATGAAGATGATCGGCAAACACAAGAACATCATCAACCTGCTGGGAGCCTGCACTCAGGACGGTAGGTCACTCAGGACGGTAGGTCCTCACTCAGGACGGTAGGTCACTCAGGACGGTAGGTCCTCACTCAGGACGGTAGGTCCTCACTCAGGACAGTAGGTCCTCACTCAGGACGGTAGGTCACTCAGGACGGTAGGTCCTCACTCAGGACGGTAGGTCACTCAGGACGGTAGGTCCTCACTCAGGACGGTAGGTCCTCACTCAGGACGGTAGGTCCTCACTCAGGACGGTAGGTCACTCAGGACGGTAGGTCCTCACTCAGGACGGTAGGTCACTCACTCAGGACGGTAGGTCCTCACTCAGGACTGTAGGTCTCAGGACGGTAGGTCACTCAGGACGGTAGGTCCTCACTCAGGACGGTAGGTCACTCAGGACGGTAGGTCCTCACTCAGGTCGGTAGGTCCTCACTCAGGACAGTAGGTCCTTACTCAGGATGGTAGGTCACTCACTCAGGACGGTAGGTCCTCACTCAGGAATGTAGGTCTCAGGACGGTAGGTCACTCAGGACGGTAGGTCCTCACTCAGGACGGTAGATCACTCAGGACGGTAGGTCCTCACTCAGGACGGTAGGTCCTCACTCAGGACAGTAGGTCCTCACTCAGGACAGTAGGTCCTTACTCAGGATGGTAGGTCACTCACTCGGGACGGTAGGTCCTCACTCAGGACTGTAGGTCTCAGGACGGTAGGTCACTCAGGACGGTAGGTCACTCAGGACGGTAGGTCCTCACTCAGGAAGGTAGGTCTCAGGACGGTAGGTCACTCAGGACGGTAGGTCCTCACTCACGGCGGTAGGTCTCAGGACGGTAGGTCACTCAGGACGGTAGGTACTTCACTCAGGACTGTAGGTCTCAGGACGGTAGGTCACTGAGGACGGTAGGTCCTCACTCAGGACGGTAGGTCCTACAGGACGGTAGGTCACTCAGGACGGTAGGTCACTCAGGACGGTAGGTCCTACAGGACGGTAGGTCACTCAGGACGGTAGGTCCTCACTCAGGACGGTAGCTGAGTAAGCGTCTCTCTGGGCAGGTCCTCTCTACGTCCTGGTGGAGTACGCGTCCAAGGGGAACCTCCGGGAGTACCTGCGGGCCCGGCGCCCCCCAGGCACCGACTACTCCTTCACCACCTGCAAGATCCCCGAGGAGCAGCTCACCTTCAAGCACCTGGTGTCCTCTGCCTACCAGGTGGCCCGCGGCATGGAGTACCTGGCCTCGCAGAAGGTAAAGCCCAGTCTTATCCAAGACTAAACCTGGTCCAAACCCAGTCTAGACCTAGTCCAAACCCAGTCTAGACCTGTCCAAACCCAGTCTAGACCTAGTCCAAACCCAGTCTAGACTCAGTCCAAACCCAGTCTAGACCTAGTCCAAACCCATTCTAGACCTAGACAAAATCCAGTATAGACTCAGTCCAAAGCCATTCCAGACTCAGTCCAAACCCAGTCTAGACCTAGTCCAAACCCATTCTAGACCTAGACATAATCCAGTATAGACTCAGTCCAAACCCAGTCTAGACCTAGTCCAAACCCATTCTAGACCTAGACATAATCCAGTATAGACTCAGTCCAAACCCAGTCTAGACATAGTCTAATCCCAGTCCAGACCTAGTCCAAAACCTTGTCTAGACCTAGTCCAAACCTAGTCTAGACCTAGTCTAAACCCAGACTAAACCTATTCCAAACCGAGTCTCGAACTAGTGCAAACCCAGTCTAGACCTAGTCCAAACCCAGCATTAGCCTAAATTTGCTAAGCATGGAGTACTTGGCCTCACATAAGCTAATCACAGGCCAAGCCTAGTCCAACCGAGTCCTAACAAGTCTAGACCTAGTGAAAGCAACATGTGAACAGTGTCATCCCGAGTGTGTCCGGATGTGTTGGACTCACCCTCCTCTCTCTGCAGTGTATCCACAGAGACCTGGCCGCCCGGAACGTTCTGGTTACCGATGACAATGTGATGAAGATCGCAGACTTCGGCCTCGCCAGAGACGTGCACAACATAGACTACTACAAGAAGACCACCAACGTGAGTCTGTGTCTGCATGCTTTACAGCACCTGGACTCACACCTGGTTCACACCTGGTTCACACCTAGTCTCACACCTGTCTCAGACCTGGTTCATACCTGGTCTGACACCCGGTACACACCTGTCACACCTGGTCTCACACCTGGTGTGACACCTGGTCTCGCACCCGATACACACCTGTCACACCTGGTCTCACACCCGGTTCACACCTGGTCTCACACCTAGTCTCATACCTGGTACACACCTGGTTTCATCTGGTCTGGTTTTTATTGTTGCTGTTGTTGTGTTGTTCAGGGTCTGATGTTGTTGTTTTGTTGTGGTGCAGGGCCGTCTGCCGGTGAAGTGGATGGCTCCGGAGGCGCTGTTCGACCGGGTCTACACGCACCAGAGCGACGTGTGAGTCCCGCTCTCCCCCCCGCCGCCGCCGCCGCCACCGCCGCCGCCTCCGCGGGGCTAACATGCCTCAGAGCGTTAGCGTCAGTGCTAATCTCTGTGGTGCAAATACCAATTCATAATGTCCCACAGTCCACTGGCACCCTCTGCACACACACACACATAGGCACACAAACACACACACACACACACACACACACACACACACACACACACACAGGCACATACACAAACACACACAGAGACACACAAAAATACACACACACACACACACATACACACACACAAACAGACACACACACACACAGGCACATATACACACACGCACACAGACACACAAATACACACACACACACACACACACACACACACACACACACACACACACACACACACACACTCACTCGCTCTCAGGGTAATCCAGTCTCCATTGTATCCTAGCCTCCACATTCCACGCTACACTGAGATTCTAGCCAGTCCAAACCTCACAGACATCAGAGAGGAGTCTGTCTGTCTGACTGTCTGTCTGTCTCTATCTAGAAAAGCAAGAAAGAGTTTGTGCTGTCTCACACACACACACACACACACACACACACACACACACACACACACACACACACACACACACACACACACACACACACACACACACACACACACACACACACACACACACGTAGTATCTCTTCTATAGCAAGGAGCAGGAAATATAACTACAGTTTGTCAGAAACCAAAACAAAGTTCTGATGATTTAGTGGCAGCGAGCTGATTAATCCTGAATATTCATTACGGCTGACGTGTTTCTATCCCTCTTTAGCAGAAGGCTCTGTCTTTTACTTAGCCAGTCAGTCAGTCAGACAGTCAGACAGTCAGTCAGCCAGACAGTCAGTCAGTCAGATAGTCAGTCGGCCAGTTAGCCAGTCCAACAGCCAGACAGTCAGTCAGTCAGCCAGTCAGTCAATCAGACAGTCAGCCAGTCAGTCAGTCAGACAGACAGCCAGCCAGTCAGTTATTCAGGTTTAGTTCTCCCTAGGCTCTAATCCTTGAGAAAGGGTTCCTAGTGATCTGATCCGATCAGGCCCAAAGCATCATGGGAGCCCCTGACCTCTCCCCCTGTGACCCCTGACCTCTCCCCCCGCCCCCAGGTGGTCGTACGGCGTGCTGCTGTGGGAGATATTCACGCTGGGGGGGTCTCCGTACCCGGGGATCCCGGTGGAGGAGCTCTTCAAGCTGCTGAAGGAGGGCCATCGCATGGACAAACCGGCCAACTGCACCCATGAACTGTACGACCGCTACGCTAGGCTATGCTAGGCTACTCTAGGCTATGCTAGGCTACGCTAGGTTAACATGTCTTCAAAACTGTACGACCGCTACGCTAGGCTATGCTACGCTAGGCTATGCTACGCTAGGCTATGCTAGGTTAAAATGTCTTCAGAACTGTACAACCGCTACGCTATGCTATGCTAGGCTACGCTACGCTAGGCTATGCTTGGTTAACATGTCTTCAGACCTGTAAGATGCGCTACCCTAGGCTGGGCTACTCTAAGTTAAAATGTCTTCAGACCTGTCAGCCCTGTTACCTCAGGCTAGGCTAGGCTAGGCTAGGCTATGCAAGGTTAAAAAATCTTCAGTACTGTAAGCCTTGCTCCGCTTTAAATGATGAGATGTGATTGGTTGTTGCTCCAGGTACATGATCATGAGGGAGTGCTGGCATGCGGTTCCATCCCAGAGACCGACGTTCAGACAACTGGTTGAGGACCATGACCGAGTCCTGTCCATGACGTCCACCGACGTAAGTCCATTTCTAACCCTCCTAGCAGAGAGGCTAATGCTAGCAGAGAGGCTAAACCTAACCCTAGTGGAGAGGCTAACGCTAACCCTAGTAGATAGGATAATGCTAGCAGAGAGGCTAACCCTAGCAAAGAGTCTAACCCTAACCCTAGAAGAGAGTCTAACCCTAGCAGAGAAGCTAACCCTAACCCTAGCTGAGGCTAACCCTAGCAGAGGGGCTAACCCTAGCAGAGAGGCTAATGCTAACCCTAGCAGAGAGGATAATGCTAGCAGAGAGGCTAACCCTAGCAAAGAGTCTAACCCTAGCAGAGAGTCTAACCCTAGCAAAGAGTCTAACCCTAACCCTAGTAGAGAGTCTAACCCTAGCAGAGAAGCTAACCCTAACCCTAGCTGAGGCGAACCCTAGCAGAGAGGCTAATGCTAACCCTAGCAGAGAGGATAATGCTAGCAGAGAGGCTAACCCTAGCAAAGAGTCTAATCCTAACCCTAGTAGAGAGTCTAACCCTAGCAGTGAAGCTAACCCTAACCCTAGGAGAGAGGCTAACCCTAGCAGAGGCTAACCCTAACCCTAGCAGAGAGGCTAACCCTAACCCTAGCAGAGGCTAATGCTAACCCTAGCAGAGAGGCTAACCCTCCTAGCAGAGAGGCTAAACCTAGCAGAGAGGCTAACCCTAACCCGAGCAGAGAGGCTAACCCTAGCAGAGAGGCTAACCCTCCTAGCAGAGAGGTTAACCCTAACCCGAGCAGAGAGGCTAACCCTAGCAGAGAGGCTAACCCTAGCAGAGAGGCTAACCCTTACAGAGAGGCTAACCCTAGCAGAGAGGCTAACCCTTCTAGCAGAGAGGCTAACCATAGCAGAGAGGCTAACCCTCCTAGCAGAGAGGCTTCACCTAGCAGAGAGGCTAACCCTAACCCGAGCAGAGAGGCTAACCCTAACCCGAGCAGAGAGGCTAACCCTAACCCGAGCAGAGAGGCTAACCCTAACCCGAGCAGAGAGGCTAACCCTAGCAGAGAGGCTAACCCTAGCAGAGAGGCTAACCCTAACCCTAGCAGAGAGGCTAACCCTAACCCGAGCAGAGAGGCTAACCCAGATGACGGTGCTCGTCCCGGCTGACCTTTGCCCTCCCCCTCCCAGGAGTACCTGGACCTATCGGTGAGCTTCGAGCAGTACTCGCCGACGGGGCGCGACAGCGACAGCGCCTGCTCCTCCGGAGACGACTCGGTGTTCGCCCACGACCCCCCGCCTCAAGAGCCCTGCCCCCCCGCCTCACCGCCTAGCAACGCTGTCATCAGGACTTAAGCCCCGCCCCTTACCCAGTCACGCTAGCACCGCTGGCGCTCCACCTCTTCCTCCACGTCTTCCTCTTCCTCTTCTTCCTCTACAAAGATGAGATCTATTTTTATACTGGGCCAGTTTTCCATTAGAGTCTGTGGGATCCAACCATTCCATGGCGAGGTGTGTGTCACTTCCTGTTGAGGAGGAAGTGACCTCACAGCAGGAAATGAAGACCATTGGTCAGTTGCTGACCAGTGATCCTGGGCATTGAGCTGTGTTTAATATGATATATTGGTCAGTACTTCAGTTCATACGCATTGAGTAGCGCAAGATTCCTCCAATCAGAAGCCCGGACAGTAGAATCCAGTCTCCAATGTTTACAACAGACCGGACTCGAGGCGGCTAACTGGGCTAGCATGCGTTCAGAAGAACATTACCAAATACCATCAAACCATCTGTGAACTTCATGGAAGAACCTTTCAGGGCTGTACGTAAAAGCTATGGTTTGAGTTTTTGTATCTAGAAATGGATTTTATTGTAAATATATAAATGCAAGGATGTATCATATTGCTTTTCACAGAAATGTACTTAAAACGTAAAAAACACATTGTCTAGAATTCTAGAACACACTGTCACGGGAGACATGTAATCCTTTTAAGTCACGCAAAAAGTTTATTTGAATAATTAACGTGTATATTTGTAAAGGTATTTATAGACTTGACATGTTTGAAAGATCTAGTTTAGAATTTAGATACTGTAAGCAAAGATTTGTCTTTCTTTTTTTATAACTTATTTTACAGTAGAACTGCAAGTCTTCAGATTTAACATTTGTCTGTTTTTGTTTGTTTATTGTCAAGAAAAAAGAATGTATGATATGTATACAAAGAGGATGTTCACATACCGTTTGGCTGTCCTCCAAGGTAGACGCTCCAAATGATTATTTTTCCACCGTAAAGTTTTCACTTTAGCAATGTCAACTCTAAGCTGATATCTGGCAGGGCAGGTCCTCCTGCTGCCATTGAGGCCTTCCTGTCTCCACCAAGTGCTCCATCCATCCCTACAGTGTGGTCTCTTCAACAGGGTATATGATTCGAAGGGTGGTGGATCCACTTCATCCTAACAGAGTGGTGTCTTTAACAGGGTAGTTGTCGCTGGCCAGTGAAGGGTTGTGTCTTCAACAGGGTAGACGTCATTGGCCTGGGAGGTCAGTGACGTTCGGGCTTCCAGAGAGAAAGCTGTCATTGTCGGATAGCACTTCAGCGAGCCTTAGGCCGCTGTGGTCGTTAGTTAATAGAGTATCCTACATGTCTTAACAGAAGGCTGCACGGTTTATTCTCACCTTAGCCAAATGTAGGCTGGGTTCTTCCACATTATAAATGTCTTCCTCACAAAAGATAATTTGTTCACCAAACGTGTTGTTAGTTGTCACGTGGCTAGCTTGAAGTTGTAGAAAAGGAGAACATTCTAGAAGCTACGGGACACAAGATGTCTCCACCTTTGTGTAGCAGAACGTCAGTAGGGGTGAAGAAGCTAGGAGTGCTAACTGTACGCCCTGGGGGTGAACTGGGGACAGGGGTATTATTCAAATGAAGGATCGCTGTTATTTCACAGCAAATAAGAGTAAGGATTTTATGAAAGCAGAATCTGAAACATGTATCATGTGGATGTAAGGCTTTCTCATGCTGAGTTTGTTGAATCAAGTGCCAAATTAGTCTTAGAGTTTCTGTTTCTTTAGCATCTTCTACCGGTTGGTCAGAATAGAAATTCTGGGGGTTTGTGATGGCCAAGCAACATCGCACCTTTATTCTAATGATGAACCATTAGCTAATATGGATAATTAGAGGACGGAAGGTTTAGGAGGCAGGCAGACTGGATGAGTTTCGGGCCCCAGACTATGAAGTGCCTGTACAGTAGAACGGGGAGATAGCCGACACTGTCATTGTGTTCTGTGCTGTATGTACGATCAGAGCAGACAGCTTTAATCACGATAAGAACTCTTTTGCTTTAGCGACGAGATGGTAGAAAAGACGCTGGTCTGTCTCTCTGTCTCTCTTTCTGTCCGTCCATCTCTCTATATGTCTGTCTCCCTCTCTGTCCGTCTCCCTCCCTCTCTGTCCGTCTCCCTCCCTCTCTGTCTGTCAGACTCTCTGTCTATCTGTCTGTCTGTCTGTCTGTCTCCTGGGGTTTATGTTTAGGTGAGGTCATGTTAATTACATCCAGTTACTTCAGGTCGACACTTGTGATGAAATGTTTTAGGAAAGTCCAAAGTCTACGTAAGAAGATGAGTTTAGGTGGATCTTACTGGTTTATGGACTGGTTAAACCATCAGCAGCTTACTGGTTAATGGACTGGTAAACTATCAGCAGCTTACTGGTTTATGGACTGGTTAAACCATCAGCAGCTTACTGGTTAATGGACTGGTAAACCATCATAAACGTACTGGTTAATGGACTGGTTAAACCATTAGCAGCTTACTGGTTGATGGACTGGTAAACCATCACAACCATTTGGTTTCAGTTTGCTTTTGAATCTTAGATCATGTTTTGTTTATTTTATGTCGTTGCAGGTACAGCCCCGGCAGAGTTCTTAATATTAATTTATAGTTGAGATAAAGTTGTATGTAGACATGTTTTTCAGTCTTACAGAGGTGGTGTAAACCACATGGAGTCTGGACTCGATCTTTTGTTTCTTTTTTCATTCCACTTCCAGCTAGTGCAGACTTGAAATCCAGAACTCTCTACATTATTTGTATGATTATTATTTTTATCAGCGAAGACTTTGATTCGATTTTATTTGTCCAGTGTTCATGTTTCGAATAAAGCGTTGGAGCGATGTTCAGCCTCTTCTCTCTCTGGGGAAACCTTTTGAATAACAGCACCACAATAAGAGCCCCCCATACTCTGTGTACACCGAGTTAGAAGTGAGTAATAATAGGAAGACACAATGTGCTGCATCCTGTCGGATCTGTCCTCACCTCCTAAGACTCCATCCACAAACGCTTCACACACACACACACACACACACACACACACACACACACACACACACACACACACACACACACACACACAAACACACACACACACACACACACACACACACACACACACACACACACACACACACACACACAACTCCTCTTCACCTCTTCATCTCCTCACCTCCTCTCATCTCCTCTCTACTCCTCCTCACCTCCTTTCACCTCCTCCCTACTCCTCCTCATCTCCTCTCACCTCCACTCTACTCCTCTCCTCCTCTCATCTCCTCTCTACTCCACTCTACTCCTCCCCTCCTCTCATCTCCTCTCTACTCCTCCTCATCTCCTCTCTACTCCTCTCTACTCCTCCCCTCCTCTCTACTCCTCTCTACTCCTCCTCCCCTCCTCTCTACTCCTCTCACCTCCTCCCTACTCCTCCTCATCTCCTCTCTACTCCTCCCCTCCTCCTCAGCTCCTCTCTACTCCTCCTCACCTCCTCTCTACTCCTCTCTACTCCTCCCCTCCTCTCATCTCCTCTCTACTCCTCCTCACCTCCTCTCTACTCCTCTCACCCCCTCCTCCCCCCCTCCTGGGAGGTGGACTCCCTAACGGGGGGGTGAGACTTCCCTTCCCATGACGTCAGTGCGCCCCCGGCCGGCGGGCTCTAGGGTGGGGTCGTACTTAACACCTCACCAGAGACCTGAGGCACGGAGACACACACACACACACACACACACACACACACACACACACACACACACACACACACACACACACACACACACACGCGCACACACACACACACGCGCACACACACACACACACACACACACACACACACACACACACACACACACACACACACACACACACACACACACATTGCGGGGTGACATTCCTACAGGCCGGTAAATGATCCCCCCCCCCCCCTGAGGAATATTACTCCCCCTCTCCCATAACTCCCCCTCTCCCCCTTCAGATTCCAAAACAACACGAGATCCTCTCTTTGAGGTGGCTGGAGGGGAGGCTGTTGCCTAGCAACCAGCGGGGCTGCCAGGTGGGATGCCCCTTCATGTAATAACCCTCCCCCCCCCAGCTCATCAGATGTGCATTACCATCACCCTACCTCTGTGTACTGCCACAATAAGAGCCCTGGACTCCCCTACTGTAAACACAATGGGATCGGTCCCGCTGTCAACACTATGCAAGATTGCGCGCACGCACACACAAACACACGCACACAGACACACACACACACACACACACGCTGTCTTTTAATCCCTCCCTTCATCTGAGTGTGTGTCAGGGAGAGATGAGAGGGATGGCAGAGAGCAGGATATTATTATATATAATATATTATTATGCTTTATTAAATATGATATATTATTATAAAGATGTTATTATTATATATCATACATTAATAAATATATAATAGATTTTCATATAAGACTTAATATATTATAAAACAAATGAAACACTTTATTTATAAAATGACTATTATAATATATTCACGGTTGATGACATTACACTCTGTGTGTGTGTGTGTGTGTGTGTGTGTGTGTGTGTGTGTGTGTGTGTGTGTGTGTGTGTGTGTGTGTGTGTGGGGGGGGGGGGGGGGGGGGGGGGGGGGGGGTTGAAAGTGGGGGAGGGAATAAGAGTGGGGGTAACAGCTGTCCAGCTGTTGGGGGTGTGCTCCCAGAGGTCCTCAACAGAGCTTTTACAAGAGACCCTCCTCAAGCACTGGAAGACCCTGGTGAAAATTAAGTTTTGAAGTTTATTAAAAATATAATTCCAAAGTACATAATTCATTCCAAGTACATTTTTTAGGAATATACTTCATGCTAAGTATATTTTAGGTCGACTTTTGGAAAAGTGTACTTTTTCTGAGATCAATTTAAGTTAAATGTAGTTGTACTTGAAATAAATATACCAACGCTAATGTTGTGTCAGTATACATCTTAAAAGTACACTTAACTGATCTATTTTTAAAGTTTATTTAGAATATATTTCTGATGAGGTGTATAATGCCAGGATGTCATTGAGCTCAACTTTAATGTACTAATGATAAGTATGCTACAGCTGTAATACTTGAAGGCATACTTCAGCATACTTCTTGCAAGTATACTTAACTGATCTTCAGTTTAAGTTTATTTTGAATATATTTCCGATAAAGTGTGTGCATCTTTGATGCATCCTTGGTCCAAGTTTTCCGTGAGGAGCCCCCTGATAGACCTGCTGGGTCGCCTGGAGGTGCCCATTGAGGGGGGGGGGGTACTGGTTTCGTACCAGTGACGTGGCCGTACCAGTAGACGCTCAGCTCGGCCTCCCCCTCTTGGGGAAGGTGTTTCCTCGGTTTCCCCAGCTCTACACCTGTCGGACTTGCACACCTGTCATCAATCTCCAGTCATCATCTCCGCTCGTTGTTTCACCTACAGTGGTAGATACCAGTCTCGGCACTAGTGAATGTTTGGATAACAAGATACCCTTTGTGTTTTTATATGTTAAATCTCCGTGTTCTGTTTGCCCCCCGACCCCGCAACTATCTTCCATCCACACCGTGTGCTCGTCTGCCAGCCTAGCTATACCTGGAATCCATCCTTGCCTGTCCATCTCCTGTTGTTCACTACTGCTCTCGCCCCCACTAGAATAAACCTCTGGTCTAATTCAACGCCCGTTGTCGGCGCTTGAGATCCTCTCTTTCGATCATAACACCTGAAAGAAATGTCTGATGTAGAAGCAACACGTTCAAAGTGAAATGTAAAGAGACCAAATTCAACCTATCACATCCCTTAGGATACAGTGTTTACAGTATATATTTCACATACACTTGGATAATGCTTAAACAACACTTTAAACACACTTGGAATATTTTCAAGGTGCAGTAGATGCGCCAAATCTAGTGAACTAATAGCACACTTGAAATGTTGTCATTTTATCTTTGCAATATACTCTGACAACATTACAAGTACTTCATAGCATTTGAAATATTATCTAAATTAAATATAAAAACATAATACATAAAGTGTATTCCTAAGTGTACTTAGTATGTGCAAAGTACACTTAAAGTTGTTTCATTTTAGCAATTTTTTTGTATGAAGTATACGGAACGTATAGAGATAGTGCTACTTTATTTGAACTTAAATGCATTAAATATACTTAAAATTACGCGAAAATGTC